>NC_089873.1:10962500-10982500 GCF_040182565.1 Anser cygnoides | reverse complement strand
TTGTTTTGTTGTTTTGTTTTGATTTTGTTTTGTTTTTAAATGTGGTAATAGAGCACAAATGCATCGATGTTTTAAAGGAGTCACTGTATCATATCCAAATTTAATAAGTCAGAGAGAACAAACTATAGTTACAATACGTTCCACTTAACGTCTAAATAATAAATGCAGATGTATCATCTGTGTTTGAAATGGAAGGTTGCCTACCCACAAATACATTTTAAATGGCCTTTTTTATATATATATATAAGCCAGATAAGTGAAAGTGAAAATAAGAAACATAAGAAAACTTTCAGATATCTTCTAGAATCCAGGCAGTCTGTAAAATATTACAAGAGAGCCAAATCACTGATACGTATGATCATATCATAAATAGATGGGGAAACATATATTATTGCTTGACTCACACTGTATTTCTGCCATGTTATACCTCACATTTCTAACATGTTTCTATATACTTCTGTATTTCAGTGCTCTGGCCTTGCCATGCAAAGCCCAGCTTCCTGGGTGCTACCAGCTGGGCCAGAGGCAGAATGCTCAATGGTGAACTCTGAAAAACACACATGCCAATTTGCCATGTAACATCACGTATTACTGGCATATACATATTGACTGACCACAAAGAAACCAAATAAAGCATATAACTCCATGCTACAGCTCTTTTCCCAATGAAAATGTTTACATGTTCCTCTCGATTCTATCTATCTATTAATTTTTGGTGGTATTCATTTCATTTAATGCCAGATATCTATGTTTTCAATTATGTCCGAGCTGATCACTCTAGATTTCGCTGTAGCACTGTTAGAAATCAATAGGCATTTGGGGACACAATTAATCTGACTGCATAGAATAAAATGATGGTTGCCTTGAAAGTACCCTAGGAGTATTTACTTCCTCTCACTCAGATCCCTGATCTTCTCAGTGTCCTCAACATATCTCCTCTTAGATGAAATTTGAATTGATTTTGATTGCAAGAGGAAAATGAAAGTAACAGATAAAGATAATAGAGAAAATGCTAAGAATTAAGGGAATAGATATGATGAGGCAAAAAAGTAGGTAAAGTACAAAAATTATTTTGTTCAAATGCACTAGAAACATTCTAATGAGCTAGAAAACCATCCTGAAACTGGTGGACTCAAATGAAACTGCTGTGCTCATGTATTAATTACGTAATACATAATCCTCAGGAATTTGCAGAGAATTTACTGCACATTTCAAATCTCCATTTGAAAGACTGGTCACATGCTGACTCAGTACAGCACCCAGACTTGAATCCATCCTGCAAATCAGCAAACAGAAATGAAGGTTTCTTAAGTCTTAAAACTTCCCAAGTGTTCTACTTATCATGCTACCACAAAAGAAAACGCAGACCCTAGCTGCAATATTTCAGTATTTGTTTCAAAGTCTATTGTTTTTCATAAGGGTGGCAGTTACCCTAATACTGAAAAGGAAGCCACGGATCAAACCTCTAACTCTGGAGAAGAACAAGGTTTAACTCCCATACTTAAGCTTTTCTAGTTGGCTAGCTCTATGCAAATCTTTTTTTAGTATCCAGCTTCAACATATACTGATACAAGGCAAATTATCTCAAATTTGCATCTTTCTGTTTCTAGATCTAGAAACAGGAGAGCCACGGCATTCCCATGTTGTCTTTCAACTAATTGCAGTTCCCGAGAATAAATTAAATCTGTTAGGCATCTCACCTCACAAGTACAGATTTATTTCTTCAGGAGCCAAAGACCATACCTCAGAATTGTTGTACTCTGTTCTTGTGAATGTGACAGCATGATCAGAGGTAACTAAGAGGGTATTTGCAATTTGGAATATGATGCAACTTTTCAAATTTGTCTAAGGAGCTCGGGCTTTCATTTCTGTGTTATACACTCCTTATAGGGTACTAGTTTCCTAGTTCTAAAAACTACAGTCCTTGCCTTTCACAAAAATTCTGTGTTGAATTTGTCACTACTGATGACAACGGAGACAAATGGAGCTACAAAGAGAGAATGATAAAATCTATGAGATTTGAAACATTTATGTGATTGAGAATGCTATTTTGAATGCACTAAATTTCCAGAATATGATCAATTAAAAAAAAAAAAAACTCTTTTGTTAATACTTATAGCATATATACATTACATCAATCTATTTACAGAATGTTGAACATTAATTAAAAATGGCAGGGAATTTCCAGGTCAATTTTAAATTAGGAAGAAAAGAAAAAAAAAAAGAAGAAAAAAAAGAGAATACATTCCAAAACCTCTTCATTCTATTTTTAAGGAGCAATTATAAAATAATATGAACTTTTTGACAGATATCAGAGTTTAAAATGATATTTTCCAGTTTGAAGAAGTTTCTAGATATTTTAACTGAAAGTGAGAATTAATGTGTAACAGAAAGAATTATAAAGTAAAAGAGAATTAAAATAGTGAACCATTTTATCTGCTGCAATTCAATACATTTTTGATACTAGTTCCCCAAAATATCAGATTTTATTATTTCTTAAAAGACAGGAAATACCTAGAAAAGTAAAACAAACAAAATAGCAAAGACACACACAAAACAAACAAACAAACAAAAATCTTCTGATAACAAAAAAGCTATTTCCTGTGTAGCTATGTTTCTGATTAATAAGTTATGAACCAAGAGGTCAAGAGGTCAATGAAACCAGTGTACTGGTCATGAGGACAATGCACTGAAGTTATAAATTAATGCATAATTATGCATTACCTAATTTTTATGTATTCTCTCTGATGTTCTGTGGTTTGTGTTGTTAATGTAGGAATCCATATGGGAATATGTGAGCATGATATGTAAATCTGGATCTGCATTATGTCCATGAATAAATTTCTTAATCTCACTCACTTTAGTTATTGATTGCAACAATCCCTTCCCATAATATCCAGAAGGTGTTGTGAGGCTCTATTCATTCATTAAAAGCATGAAATCTGCTGTGACAGCTTTGCATAGTCCATACTAGAAGTCTATAACTATACAAAATTATGTGCTCATAGGATTATAACCCATATGGGGAAATAGTATTTCTTCTTTATATTTGTATAATCCTGTTTAACAGCCTCAAATCATAACTAGATAAAGTAGGAGCTTCCCTGCCAACACTTAAAAGTACTAATACTGCAAATTTTATTTGCTCTGGTATTATAACTTGCAGTCTTCATCATTTTTTCTTAATTAAGTCACTGATTTTATAGGTAGCAGTCAAAAAGGTACAAGAAATACAGTGTTTCTTACAGTGTTGGAGCCAGAATTTCACACAGAATATTTTCTCTTTTCTTTTCTTTTCTTTTCTTTTCTTTTCTTTTCTTTTCTTTTCTTTTCTTTTCTTTTCTTTTCTTTTCTTTTCTTTTCTTTTCTTTTCTTTTCTTTTCTTTTCTTTTCTTTTCTTTTCTTTTCTTTTCTTTTCTTTTCTTTTCTTTTCTTTTCTTTTCTTTTCTTTTCTTTTCTTTTCTCTTTCTCTTTTCTTTTCTTTTCTTTTCTTTTCTTTTCTTTTCTTTTCTTTTCTTTTCTTTTCTTTTCTTTTCTTTTCTTTTCTTTTCTTTTCTTTTCTTTTCTTTTCTTTTCTTTTCTTTTCTTTTCTTTTCTTTTCTTTTCTTTTCTTTTCTTTTTCTTTTCTTTTCTTTTCTTTTCTTTTCTTTTCTTTTCTTTTCTTTTCTTTTCTTTTCTTTTCTTTTCTTTTCTTTTCTTTTCTTTTCTTTTCTTTTCTTTTCTTTTCTTTTCTTTTCTTTTCTTTTCTTTTCTTTTCTTTTCTTTTCTTTTCTTTTCTTTTCTTTTCATTTTATTAAGAGTAAAGAATATTTCTCCTTCACTTTTCTTCTTCCTCACATCATTTTAAGTTTTGGCTTTACAGTTACTTGGTTTCATTTACGTTTTCTGTGGGAGTAGGACATTCTTGGGGTGTGGGGGAAGCCAAAGAAAACTAGGATTCAAAATAAATAATTCTCAGCTTAACAGCCCTCATTAGATCCGCAAATTTCTCTCTTAAACATTCAGATATATGACTGTACATGAAAATCAGATGGGCATGAGGAAATTATTACATGTGGCCAAATGCAGTTGTGATCTAAGCAAACAGCAGTTGTGATCACAGCAAACAGCTGTGGTTCAGATGAGAAAATTTCTGAGAAACAAAATTGTTAAATCCAAACAGAAAACCTTGTGGGAAAAGGTAAATATGTCTTAGCACCTTGCAGCTTTTATTTGTTATTGTCAGCACTGACAATGCATAGTGTCTTAAGACATGCTGTTCTTCCTTTTGAGAGTAACTTACAAGACGGGAGATAATGAATACACAAAATACAAGATCTGGGTGGTAATTGTTGCTGAAACATGTAGTAAATGGCAAGATAAGTCCTCTTAGCCTTTAACCCTAATTACTACAGACATTTACAAGAATTCATGATAATCCAGTGCTTGCACAGGGGACAATTCCATATATATATATTTATATTTATAGATATTTGTTTTGTGATAGAATAGTTCAGCTGGAAGGTACCTTCAAAGATCATTGAATCCAACCATCTTCAGGGCTAAAAAAAAGTTGAAGCATATTATTAAGGCTGTTATCCAGATGCTTCATGAACACTGATAGGACACCAACCACTTCTCTAGAAAGCCTGTTCTAGTGTGTGACCACCCTCACAGTAAAGAAATTTTCCCTAATATTCAGTCTGAACCTCCCCTGGCACAGCTTTGTGCCATTCCCACACATCCTGTCACCAGGGAGAAGAGAGCAGCCTGTCCTTCCCACTTCCCCTCTTCAGAAAGTTGGAGAGAATTTAGGTCATCTCTCAGCCTCCTTTTCTCTCCTCCAGACTAGACAACCTAAGTGCTCTCACCCTCTCCACACTCCTGTGTGTGCCATTCAGCCCTTTTACCAGCTTTGCTGCCCTCCTCTGAATTAATTCAAGTATCTTAACATCATTTACAGATCATGGAGCCCAGAACTGCCCATAATATTCAAGATGAGGCCACACTAACACTAAATACACTGGGAGAATCTCCTCTTTTGCCTATCTGCCTATGATGTGTTTAAACGCACACCAAAATGCTAGGCTGCCAGGGCATGCTGCTGGCTCATGTGGAGCCTGCTGTCACCAGTGCTCCCAGGTCCCTTTCTGCTGAGCTGCTCTCCAGCCACACATCTCCCAGTCTGTCCCTATGTCCGGCATTACAACATTTCAGGTGCAGAAACCAACATTTACCTTTGTTGAACTTCACACTGTTGATGATTGCCCAATGCTCCAAACTTTCTATATCTCTCTGCAAGCCTCTCATCCCTCCAAAGACAAGGACTCTCAGTTTAGGATCATCTGCAAACTTGCAAAGGATACATTCCACTCCTGCATCCAGATCAATAATATGAGCTGAAAATGTCACTGACACTCAGCACCAACCTGTTCCTGCATCAGTGTATCTAAGGTAAAATCTGTCAATTGATTTAAATATAAACAGTTGCAAGGACTATTAAAAATTCCAAATTTAAAAAATTGAAGTGGATATATGAGGCTCATAATATTTCACTGAGCCTGACTGCAGTTTTTTCTTTTGTTTGAATCCCTAAGTTGCTTTTTGAGTCTACGGCAAAGTTTGCTCCTCTCTTAAAGAGCACTTCCTTGCCACAGAAAAAAGCATGCCATAATATTTCAGTGCCCACAAACCTGTCTCACAGAGGGCCTATTTGGACACATCCACCTCCATCTAAATTTGTGTTTCTTTCTGAGGCAAGAGTCATTGAGTTCTACACTGAGACTCTTCCCAGCCACATCTGAAACCGACTGCAAGCCAACAGCTCTGATTTGTTCTATTCCTTGCTTATGTATCTTATATAAACATACAGAGAGAGAGATCCTGTTTAGATTTTAGGTTTACATGAAAATAGTGTATAAGTGGGGTATAAATGTGGTCACTTAAATGTAGTATACGAAGCAACATCATTTGAAACCAGCAACCAGTTTGATTTGTATGTCTTCTTTCACATTTTGTCATCAATAATAGTTCAATTTGCAATTAGTTCAATGTGCAATTTTTCTCACCAATTAAGATCCCTTGCAGAGTTCAGCTCTTTCATTATAAAATTCAGTAATGGCACATTCTTTCATTTCCACAGGTTTGTTTAGAGCATCTGAAGTGCAGAAGTCACAGACTGGGTGAAAAAGGAATGAGATATTTACTACCAGTTAGTCTCTGGAACAAGGCCATCAAAATTAAATGAGAGGGGAAAAAAAAAAAAAAAAAAGAAAGAAAAAGAAAGAGGAATGAGGCCAGATGTTCATTGGTAAGGCAGTTGAGAAGGAGACTTATCAGTTCATTTGAGCAAGACAAAGTCTGAGAAAATGGCTGCTATGTGGATACATACATAGTTAGGCCAGTAAACATTTCAGTTTGTTTTGGTTTTGGTACTTCTTAGAAAACTAAGAAAAAAAGGATAAGATTAATTATATTTAATTTTAATGTATACGTTTGTCAAGTTAAATGCCTATTTAATCTTGCTTAGATGTTTAACTTCACCAATTAAGTATAATTGAATATATCCCTTCATCTTTTACTCTCCAACCAGATTTCAATCTGAAAACTAATTTTTAACATTATGTACAATAGCATTTTATAGAGAGATCAATTTAAAAGGAAATCTGACATTCTGCAAATGCTTGTAATTTTTGTCTGTTGTAACTTGACATTTTTCTATGTGACTTCCTATTAGTATTTACTTAGTTACATTTTTGTTTCTTTCATCCCTTTCTTCTCCATTGCAATCACTCACTAATTATTAAGGGATATTCTTAAATATGTGTTCTTCACAGTCACTAAATTTGTGGCACATTATCCTTTATCTCCTCAATCAAGGTCCCTAAACTTGGCTACTCAAGGTGGAATTGCAGTTCTTAAAGGAAACCAGAATGCCTAACTTTGAACTTCATGACTTGTCTTGTTTCCAGAAAATTCCATTTCTTATCACAGAATCACAGAATCATCCAGGTTGGAAGAGACCTCCAAGATCACCGAGTCCAACCTCTGACCTAACACTAACAAATCCTCTACTAAACTATATCACTAACCTCTACATCTAAATGTCTTTTAAAGACCTCCAGGGTTGGTGACTCAACCACATCCCTGGGCAGCCTATTCCAATGCCTAACAACCCTTTCCGTAAAGAAGTCTTCCTAATATCCAACCTAAACCTCCCCTGGCACAACTTTAGCCCATTCCCCCTTGTCCTGTCACCAGGCACGTGGGAGAACAGACCAACCCCCACCTCGTTGCAGCCTCCTTTAAGGTATCTGTAGAGTGGGATAAGGTCACCCCTGAGCCTCTTCTTTTCCAAACTGAACAATCCCAGCTCCCTCAGCTGCTCCTCGTATGATGCTCTGCCTCAGATATTTCCTTGACGATTGTTTTCTTCAGAAGGTGAATATGTTATGTAAGACTGTGAAGTATTTAAGTAATACTTTAATGTGAATGGAAGCCACATAGCTTGACAATGCTTGAGCTTTTTTTTTTTTTAATTGATTTACAGTCCATTCAATGTAAACTCTAGAAGTCACTTATTTTAAATCTACACTAAGGAGTTCTTAAATCCATGCTCTCAAGACTATTAAAGCACTTATTTTAAATACACAGCATGTAAGTGAGTTCACGTATTTTAAATATTCTTCTTACAACAGTATTTTTATTTAGAGAGGATTTGCAGTCTTCTTTATAAATGTTATTTTAGGCCTCAAAAAAATTATTTACTTCTTCTGGCTACAATTATATAAAGGAAGGAACTATGACAAAGAGATTATGAGACTGAAATTATTCATTTTCACAGAATCACAATGTTTGGGCTTGGAAGGGACATCTGGAGGTCATCTAGTCTAATCCTCTTGCTCAAACACAGATACCTAGAAACAATTGTCAAAGACCACATTCAGATGATTTTTGAATATCTCCAAGAATGGAGATTCCACAACTTCTCTGGTAACCTGTTCCAGTGTTTGGTCACCCTCACAGTAAAGCATTTCCTGATGTTCAGATAGAACATCCTGTGTTTCAGTTTGTGCCCATTGCCCCTTGTCCTGCCACCGTGCACCACTGAAAAGATGCTGACTCCATCTTCCTTGCACCCTCCCTTCAGGTATTTATATACATTGATGAGATCCTTACCGAGTTTGCTCTTCTACAGGCTAAACAGTCCCAGCCCACTCAACCTTTCTTCATATGAGATGATCAGCCCCTTAATTATTTTTATGGCCTTTTTCTGGACTCTCTCCAGGATGTCCATGTCTCTCCTGTACTGGGGATCCCAGAACTGGACAGAGTACTCTAGGTGTGGCCTCACCAGTGTTGAGTAGAAGGGAAAGATCACCTCCCTTAACCTGCTCGCAACACTTCCTAATGCAGCCCAGGGTACCACTGCACCTTTCTGCTGCAAGGGCACATTGCTGACTCATGTTCAACTTGGTGTCCAGCAGGACCCCCATGTCCTTTTCTGCCGAGCTGCTTTCCAGTTGTGTAGACCACAGCATGTACTAGTGCCTGAGGTTGTTCCTCCCCAGGTGCACTTCTTTGCACTTTGCATTTCTCCTGGTTGAACCAAATAAGGTTTCTGTCATGCCATTTCTCTAGACTGTCAAGGTCCTTCTGAATGGCAGGAAAACTCTCTGGCCTATCAAACACTGCTCCCAGTTTTGTGTCATCTGCAAACTTGCTAAGGGTACACTCTGCCCCATCATCCAGATCATTAATGAGGATGCTAAACAGGATTGGACCCCACATTGACACCTGGAGTACACAGCTAGTTGTAGGCCTCCGAATAGAATTTGTGCCACTAACTGGGCCTGGCCATTCAGCCAGATTTCAATCCACCTCATTGTCTGCTGCTCATCTAACCCATATTTCGTCAGTTTCTCTGTGAGAATCTTATGAGACACTGTATAAAAAGTCTTAGTGAAGTCTAGAAAGACAATATTCACTGCTCTACCCTGATCTACCAAGCCAGTGATTTCTTCATAGAAGCTTATTAAGTTGGTCAAGCATGACTTCGCCATGAGGAATCCATGATGACAACGCCTTACTGCATTCTTGTTCATGCACCTGGAAAAGTTGTTCTATGTGCTAGGATTAATTGGTCCATCAGCTTGCCAAAGATCAAGGTGAGGCTGACCAGCATGTAGTTCACTGTGTCCTCCTTCCTGCCCTTCTTGAAGATAGAAGTGACATTAGCTTTCTTCCATTTCTTAAGCATCTCTCCCAGTTGCCATGGCCTTTCAAAGATAATTGAGAATGTCTTCACAATGATATCAGCCAGGTCCCTCAGCTCTTATAGGTACATCCATCCCATCAGAGCCCATGGACATCCATCATGCGTGTATAATTTGATTAAGTATTCCCTGACCTGATCCTCTTCCACCAAGGGAGAGGATCCTTGGTCCATACTTTCCCCCAGTCCCTGTATGGAGCCTGGTATTCCTGAAGGTCAGTTTCATTTAATTTCTTTAAAGACTGACATGAAGAGGGCATTCAGTACCTTAGCCTCTTCCGTGTTCAGGTTTCCCGTTTCATTCATAAGTAGACTCATGTTTTTCCTAGTTTTCCTTTTGTTATCTATGAACATTGAGAAGGCCTTCCTGTATTCCTCACAGTTTACCTGTCCCAGCTTCCACCTTCTGTATACTTCCCTTTCATGTCTGAGTTTTGTCAGGAGCTCCTTGTCCATCCATGCAAACCTCCTGGCATTTTTGCCTGACTTTCTGCTTGTTGAGATGGACTGCTCTTGATCTTGGATTAGGTGATCCCTGAATATCAATCAGTTTTTCTGGGCCACTCTTTCCTCCAGGGCCCACCCCATCTACCAAGCACATCCCTGAAGAGGCCAAAGACTTTTGTCTTTTCAATTTCTCTACCACACCTCAGGAGGAAAATCCATGATTCATAATTTCAGAACTGAAATTTATTCAGATGAGTGGGATTCCACTCCAGACTTAGACACATGAATTTTTGTCTACTTCTTGATATCATTAGAGATGCATTACCAGAGAACAGTAATATCTATCCAACTTTGAACAGGATAAACAGACTAAACTATTTTCAGCTATATCCATCGAGGAAGCTGTATGAATTTAGAATAATGAATTTAGTAATAAAGAAAAAGGCACCTGATTTTTTTCCTGCTTCTACATTTATGAGTGATGAACTACAGTACAATTCTCGGTTATGAGATCCACATGTAAGTCCTGTCACATTGTACTGCTGAACTTAATTTTATTCCTAGCACTTCAGTCCTCTAATTCATCATCCTTTAGATGACAGTGTTTATATTTAAACTGGGTGATGTTAGAGTTCTAGCCCCATTTCAGGGTAAGATCCAGGCACATAGCAGCCTCACATCTGCCAAGCTTCAGTTTACAGAAAAAAAATATTCAGATAACTGGACCAGAAGGGAACTGTGATATATTTCAGATAGGTCATCAAAACAGTTCCAGGACTGGCATATTTGGTGGCCACCTGAAACCCAGTCTAAATACACCCAGCATTTCTTAACACAATAGCATGCTCTATGGAAACGTCTACTCTTAATCCTATAGTCGCTAATTAGAAATACTAAACATCATTAGCTCCAAAAAAATGTCACTGTCTCTATCCTGATAATCACCTTCATAACAACCTACTGTTATCTTGTCTTCAAAAATTCATAACTCATTTACTACATACTGTAGTAAAATTAAAACTTTTGTATGTGGCATAATATCATATGCTCTCTCAGTGTGTGCACTATATAGAAAACAATGGTATCAAAAAGTTCCTGTTGGCATGGCATGAGTAACTTTAAAAAATGTATTGTGTATTATGCATTTTTCTGTTTATTGTGAAGTCTTCAACTACTATTTCCTCCAGATGTTCCATATTATGAAGGCCAAACTATTGTTCCTCAGCCACTTATCTAATTTTTTCTGCTTTTAAATAAAAATTATGCATTGTGTAGCTTTTACTTATATAAGACACTTTTCAACTTGACTTTTTTTTATTATTTCTTGATACATTTCATGAGTCAGTTTTCTTAAAGGTCTAGAACGATGTTTACCAGCCCTAACACATTCAGCATATAAATTCAAAACACATAGAAACAGGCACTGCCCAAAGACCTACTCATCAATGGAGAGATAGGAATTTTCAGATTCCTGTTCAGATCTAGGGAGTTTGAACTGATGTCTACAGTGGCTTTTTGCCAATTGATTTTAAAGAGAATGGGAAAAACAGGCTTCTGATTGTTTTGTTTAAGTGTTTAACACTGGAGAAACTCAGCCAGAGTTCTAAGTGCACTCATGGGTCCAAATGTCCTGCTCAAATCTGGGGCTGCCCACATACTGTCATTGGCCCAGGACCCCATTCTAGTCCCCAGGTGCCATCACTCAGTTCTCCAACAAGGCTGCAGGATGCCATCCCCTGCCTGGCCACAGGGCCCACCAAGCCAGGACCAACCCTGTTGGCTGATGTCCAGCTGGGCTTAGGCCCGTTCCTGTCCCCCATTCCTGGTCCATGTCTGACCCTGTTTTGCCTCATGAGACCGAAACCCTGGAGCCAACATCCCACTCCCATTCGTAGGGAGGTTCCCAATGCCTGGGGCAGGGTTTGCCCCTGGCTGCCCCACAGTCTGCCCTTCCTCTGGCTGGGAAGGATAGACCCTTATTGCCAGTCCTTGCCTGGCTGTTCCAGGGACACCCTGCTGCCCCCAGCCCATGGCCCATACAGACCCCTTATGGATTTTAGATTTATTTCTATTGCACATGTGGCACTTTTTTACTCTCTCTCTCTTCATTTCAAGTTACTCTGTTGAATGCTGGAGTTTGGTACCACATTAGATTGTCTTTAACCTCTGCCCTTCACTGGACAGGAGCCAGACTTCCAAGTTTTAGACATTATTAGAAGAGACTTTTTCTTACTTGTTTTGAATTAATTTGCAAATGAAAACCCATAATGACTTTTTGAAATTGTCATTTGTGCTTGCACTTTTTGACTTTTAAAATATAGCTTTCTTTAATGATCTGTCCTTTCTCCACTCCAAATAGGCTCCTTGTTTATTTCTAATATCCTTTTTATGAGATGGTTGTTTATCGAATTAGGTCTCTAAAAAGTTTTCTTAAAAGTTTTTTCTCTCTGCATGAGATGCAAGTCACAGATAATTTTTGTACTCTTGACTTAGATAAATTCCAGTCTTTTTCCCCACGGAAGATCTTGAGTAATTTAGTCCAGTTAGCTTCATTAATTAATTTCCATAATTCTCAAAGTTTGTACTTTGGAAACTAGAAACAAAACAAATCCTTAGCTCCTGACCCATCCTGCTGAAGTCATTTAGAGGGGAATGAGACCAGAATGGTAATACTTCCCTGTTTGCACAATGTATTCATAAAGTGATTTATACTACTCCAGTCAAAATGCAAGCACTTCTGTTGATATTGAGTTTAATTGGGCACAGTAATGACTAAAGGCTCTTAAAGGTCACTGCATCCAGATGTTCAGCTATTAGTCACCATCACCCAACAAACTTTCTACAGTAAATAAAGATAAAATAGGGAAACACTGCAACCTTCAACAAAATTACTGTGGGGTACTGGTAGGATTATATACTTCTGCTTTCTCATCAGCTAAGTTAAATTCCGTCAGAGAACACAATCTTACTGAAAGTAAATTTTACCCTATAAGGAAGAACCGGCCTGTGCTTCATTCAAATAGGCTTTATTTTCATGAGTAATACAATTACAAATTGAAACTTATAGTCTCTATAACAATTCTGATGTTTTACCCATTGCATAATCAGAGTATTTCTTGTTCAATGCTACAATGGGTGCACACTCTTGCCTTTGAAATTTTAAGCAACTCACATCTTTCTCGACACAGTTTAGGAGCTAATATTAAGAATCTTTTCTTTTTCTATTTTAAAAACACATCCTATTGAAATCAAGGTCAGTCTTCATTACACATGGCCTATTAACAGCTAGTTTATTGATCATTAAAAAATAAACTTTTTACAAAAACTGAATATAAAAACAGGAAACCAGTTTTGATAAACTGACTGCCTCTGATAATATTTCATGCTCTTGCATAGTATTTTAGTATGTTAACCTAAAATAGCTTTTCAATCTTTTTTCTGCTCTCTTCCTAAATATGTACAAAGGCATTTTAGATTTTTGTAAGAGAGTGATCTTTCAGCTTCTCATCTTGTACCATTACTCACTTTGAAAAAAATACAAAGAAATTCTCACCACTTAGAAACTAGTGCAGGATTTAATTTTAGTAGCCAAGAAAATATAAATAGATAAATAAATAAATAAATAAACAAATGTTGAAATCATTTTAATTCTGAGAAAACTTGAAATCAAACAATTTAAAAAGTCGGTGCCATTTTGCCCTCAGCCTTCTCTTATAGACATAAATTGGTGATACTTATTCACTCAGGGGATGAAGAGAAAGGTAATTGGAAATTGAAGCTACCACCGATCAAACATTCATCATTGAATTCTGTGTGTTTTTCATATATAACTGGAATTCTCATAATAAAAATGTTATGAGAAGGCAACATTTCTTAGATATTTTTGTTTACCATGATACACTTACAGAAGTGCTATAAGAAATCTCTAATTTTAATCAGATATATACCATGGAACATCCTTACACTGCAGAAGGAACCAAGGCCATTGAATCTTCTTTCCAATCCATCTTTACAATGTTTCATCCAAAAGACTGTGCTCCTTATTTATCAGCACTCTGTTTCCCCAGTGAGATAAACAGCATTCTTTAGAAGATATATTGCCAGACTTTACAGTAGAATTCATTTGCTAGAGTGATAAATCTAGAGCTAAGCCTGAGTACAGTCTCATTTAATCCGAGAACATTGTCACAATTTATGTAATGGGCTGCTCTAAAGGTTAACAAGAAAACATCCTCTCTCTTTTTTTTTTTTAAATGTCAGCCAAATATTTTATAGATTTCTCTCCATCCCCTTTTGTAGCCCCTTTAGTTAAATTAGTGCAGCTGTCTGAGAGATCAGATTTAAGGCCTTTCAATGTTCCCTTGATCTCAGAACAGATGCCTCAGGAGTACTGCCAGGCAAAAGGTAAATTGGACTAATGCAGCATATTTTCTAAGGATATTATATACACAGAAGTGACAGGTGGGTAGGTAAGAATTCGGTCTCTCTATTAAGAGACTTTTAAAATTCTGGAAACAAGCCTATAGTGTCCAAAGCAGATCCAGCTAAAATACAATGAAACAGTACTGTCCTTTATTTAGCATTGATATTGAATGGTGATAATGTACTTTGCAAAAGAGCACTTTGAGACTCTGGAGAGCTCAGATAAAAACATGACCTTTAGTCATACAACAACAACAAAGTCTTTTCCATGCGCTTAATATTTTTCCTTTGCTATCTGTTGAAGGCCAATTTTCTAGAATTACTCTTGCAGTCTAAAATGGAATACAGTACCATGTTTTGGGCTGGATGATCAGAGATTATCAGTTTTTGTGCACCTCCACAAATGAAACCATTCAGCCACAGACAACTTCAACCCATCTGAAAACAAGAAACCACTGAAATAAAGGAGCAAAAATTTTCTTTCCCCGTATTTCTTTCTCATAAAGGACAGCTATACTGTAAACAGGCTGTTTGGCTCAGGGAACAAATCACCTGAGTAGGAAATAAGGCCTCTGTCCAGCTGCTGGTATTTATGTACCAAGTGAAGTTCAAAAACTGTTATGAGATTACTCCAAACACCAATTCATGGCGGGAAAAGGGAGATCTGTCCCCAAAGCTTTGACCATTAGACAGCAGATGAGTAGCATAACTTTCATAGAAAAGAGTGATCCCCATCCTACTCTTCCAAAAAGAACTGTTAGAACATGATTTTTCTCATGGTCTTCTTCCCTCCGTATATAAGCAGCAATATTCTCGTTTCTGCTCTAGACCCCTGATGGAGCGGTCAGAGATTCATCAGATAAGTCCTTTCTGTGCCTAATTTTATTCTGGAAAATAAGTCAATATAGATGTGAAATGTACATAGTACATATGAAAAATAAGGAGACATATTTTGTGTGCTAATAAACCCTACTATGATCTGTTCTTATTTTGCAAACACCTGAAGAAATGGGGTAGTAGAAGGGCTGGTATAGCTAAGCTACATGACAGCACCATAAATATTTTGGATGTGTCATAGCTGTGAAACATAATAGCTAAATCTTACTAGGTATTTCATCGGATTTAAGGTTTATTTAGCATATTGTCTATGTACACCTGACAAGAGTGACTTAAGGACAGGCAGAATGACTATGAATTCAAAAAAATATACAGTGTTTTTGTTTCAGTTTTTCTGTTGCCAATAGCTTTCTACTTTTGATTCGTCAGTTGTGATCTTTAAGGATGGCATCCACTAAAAGTGTTTTATAAATTATTTTCATAGTGTGGTCAGTTATAGGCATGGAAATGCTTTTTAAACAGACATCAGACATTTAAGAACATGAGATGATCATACTCCAGTGACTGTGAAATGATCAATATCATATAACTGGTGCAGAGGCACAGTGTATCATACAGGCATACACTGAAGCACCTAAAATGTGCTACAGATAAATCAGTTAAAAGTGTTATCCTATAGTGTTGCCATTGGCATTTGCCAACATAAATAAAACCTACTTTACTAGAAATTGTCATCAGTTTCTCATTTGTGCTGTAAAATTAGCAACTCCAGCATTGTTGGGAACAGGGAGGAGAAAACACACTACAGTTTGAAGTTTTCTGAGTTTAAAAAATGTGTTTTCAAACACTGGGTGTTTTACTACATTAGCTTAAGCATTGTGAAACATCCCATCCACCCTTGTAATTAAGCTACTGTTTATTTGTTTTTATGGAGTTTAAATTAAAACCATGATTTTTCCTACCTAAAGGGAAGCCAGGGTTGAGCAAACATCAAGAAAATCATAAAAGAGAAACTTCTGTATGATGTTGCTTGTTTTTCCTATAAAATATAAAGGGTGAAATCCTAGCCTATTGAAGTCATTGGGAGATTTGTAATTGACTTTGAAGGGCTGAGATTTCACCCTTAAGAAACACGGCTAAATTTTCCAAAAGCACTGTCTGATTTGGAGTTGCTTGTATGTGCCTGCTTGATCCTTTGACTGTGCTGAGCTTTAAGGCTCTAGAACTCAGAGTTGCTGATGCTCAGCACCTCTAAAATAGGCTCTGACTTGTCTTAATTTGGATGCTTAAATCATCACTGAACCAAGAATTAAAAGCTGGCTTTGGAAATTTTTAGCCTACTTCTTTAAAAAGTGTTAAAAAAAAAAAAAAAAAAAAAGAAAGAAAAAGAAAAGAAGAAGAACTTACTCTGCATATCACAAGCTTTGTTATTGTTATTAAAATAAGCTGTGTGGAATAAATTGAGAGCAGAAGTGAAAATTGGCAAAAGATATGATCATGAAAATTGCAGATTTTCAGTGCTGCCCTGGTTTTTGTAATGCTACTTCATTGAACATGTTGAAAAACGGGAAAAGAGCTAGTGGGATACTTCATCAGACACTGTTAAGAAATATGAAGAGTCTGAAACTACAGAAAACAGAAGTGACACATTTACAGCATTTGCAAAGGAGAGGTAGGGAGGCTTAATATATTTAAAGAACACATTTAAATTTAGATCAGTAGTTTCATACTGTTTAAACAATTTCTTCATCACAAACTGTAATTTTTAATTCCTAAACTCATGTGTTTTCCATGTTGCTATCCTATCAATCATTAACAATAGAAACCTGTAAGCAGAATCATATGTAATTGCAAATAAAAAGTCCTTAGAGAGTATCAGTTGAGTTCCTGAAATTATTACACGAAGGGTACAAAATTATCTCTGCTTTATCTATCTCCAGAGGGTGTTATGAGTTTATTCTCACGCTTTCTCCTTTGTTGCAACACAGGGCACAGCAGAAGAGGAAAGGGGATAAATTTATAATAAGAAAAAAAAAAAAAAAGAAAAAAATGAGAAAGAAAAAAAAGAAAAAACAACAAAACCAAGATTTAACTCACAATTCAACTGAACTCTTATTGGAATAGATTTAAAACAAATTTATCATATCTCCATATTGGTAGAAGAAGGGTCCAGAGATGCTCCAGTATGCATTTCTTCCACTGGGAGTATGGAGTATTTTGGAAAACAAGATGAAACCAATTTGACTCCTCAGATATTACATTGTAAAAAATATCTACAAAGAAATCTGAAACATCCATAATAATGCCACCCATTTTATCCAAAATCCAACTCATTCCTTTTCGTTACCTCAAAAAAAGAAGACAAAGGCCATACTAGGATAGGGTGCATACCAGGCCAACATAGTACTGGGGCACCACATTCTTACAGCCATGGGAAAACAAAGATTGATGTCACCTTTGACACCATCACCTTTGACTTCTTCTCAACAACCTGATACAGCTGAGGTGTAAGTGCAAGCCCAGAGTAAAGCTTAAACTCATCCCTTTGGTGCCTCAGCAGATGAAACTGCCAACTCTGCCACAAGACCTTTACCCCTATGCCTATTTTACACCCCAAATGAAAAGAAAGGCATACCTACCAAACAAACTGAGGTGGTTTGATGGTATGTCAGAGACAGAACACTTCCAAGAGGGAAAATATTTATGATGGGTACAGTGTGACTCAATAGGTGATTCTTCTTCTAATGTTGAGCTAAGTAGACAAGAAGAATTGTTCTGGGGGAAAAAAAAAATACAGATCCAAGATGATGTCTCCTTTCTTTTCTTAAACACATTGCAGAAAGTAATTAATATAAAAATTATGTCAGTTATGATGTGTTCAGATCATCTTAGCTTAATGGAAGATTCACCTCATGGATATAATTTTTGACCTCTTACATAATTGGTCCAAACTCCAAAAGACAGGATTTTATGGCCAATACTAGTGAGGTCTTGATGAGAATGAATATATATATATATACACACATAGTTGTTTTTTTTTGTTGTTGTTTTTTTTTCCTCTCTGTATTTAAAAATTTCCACATCTTGTGACTTTTTTAAAAAGGTCAGCCCAAGAAATAGCTGAGGTTTAAAAGTTTCAACATGACATGGAAATAGTTGACACTGTACTGCAATGTACAGTCTTGTTCCAGACAAAACCAGATACATGATTTGAAAATTGCCTGATGAGCACTCTTAGGATTGAGGTTCTCTCTCTTTTTTTTTTTTTTAATTAACTTGTTGAAGACTTTATTCTGTTTCCAGTTTATTTTACACAGTCTTAGATATAATTGTGCAGAATGTAGCTAAACTGGGAGCCAGTGAACCAGTGAGCTTTCAGTAAATTTTGTAAGCAAAGGAATTAATCATAATATGAACCCTAAATTAATTAATCATGAAAACATTTATATTTCAGTGATATATGAACTATGAACATGCATATTATTTGTATTGGTTAAGGCCCATTTTTAAACAATATATAAGAAAAAATATTTTGAATTTCCTTTATTTTAGAAAACTTTCATGCCTGTTGTGTACAACTGCAATTTCTACAAGTAAATTCTAACCTATCCCCCCTGAATATATATATAACTCTTTAAAATTGTAACACAATTTTAAAGGAAAAGCTTTCCAACAAGAGCTGGAGTTAATGGATATAGAAAAATGCTTTCTGGTGTAATACAGAAAGATGCAGACCTTGTATATAATCTGAAGAATCTGTAAAGATCTGTACTCTGTAGAGTCAAGCAAATGCAGACCGTACATGTATTTATGCTTAAGATAAATGCTATGCAGGACCAATACAAATGTCTGCAAATGGAAACTCAACCAAGCTGGACTTAACCACATTAAATTTCTGACATACTGATCTCAGACCAATTCTTTTACAATAAATCCTATGTATCATAGGAAATCCATGATGAAAATGAAATTAGAGTAAATATACACAAATGCACATGTAACAAAATTCTAAACGTATATATCAGAGGGCAAAAACACATTTTGTAATAGTAGAGGGATTTTTAATAAATGAAAGATGATCTTGCAAGGCAACAATCAAAAAATGGTTTTATTTAACTATATATGATCTATATTCTGACTGTTGTACATGTGTACATGGAATTTTGGCAAAAGGAAAACAGTTATATTCAAATCACACTGACTTTCCCTTTGACTCTTCTGTAAACCCAAAGGAAAACAGGCAGTCTGCTACCATCGTTAGTCTGCTAATTAGTCTTCTTGAAGACAGACAGGAATGTCAAGTTGTACTGGTTTTCCATAAAGGTTTGAGAAGATGTCTGACCACTTCCACATTACTAGAAAGTGTTTTTCCAACTCTGTTATCACACAAATTCACCCTACTGAAAAAAAAGCATGTTAACAGTTCATGTCCCAAAAGAGAGATGATGTTATAGTTGAATTTTTTGAACAACTTCAGCCCCACATCCAAGTAATCTTGAGTGAATTCTGGTCTCCATTATATTATGGAATATTTCATGAAGAAAGTTGGTTCAATAAGGCATTCTCAAGCAGATCATAGACAGCACAAACATCTCTGCTTCAGAGAATAATTTATACTTACTAAGGACAATTATGATGATTTTCAGGATTTTGAGGAAGAATAACTTTCCAAACTGATAAACTGAGTGGCATTACAATTTGTATCAACATCATGTAAGAGTAGAGGAAATCAAAATTATTATTATTTTTTTTCCCACAGCTGGTGTTGGCTGAAGCTGGAAAATCAGTTGTTTTGGAAACAGACTGAGGGCAGCATTTCACCAACATGATATTTTTGTATTTATAAAATATATAAAATAAGGAAGGTAGATATTCTCCTGAGGCAACTGTGAATGTCATTAATCACATTTTTAATTTATTTGTTACAAAAAATAAAAATAAAAAAATGCAATGTCAAGGAAATGTTCACTGAATGTGAAGATTGCATTTTTAATTTTATATTCCTTTTCAATGCTAGGTTTTAAATTATTTTTCCCATAAA